>NC_056733.1:95586843-95591843 GCF_019279795.1 Protopterus annectens
TGATCTCTCTACTGCTTACCTTTCATGTTCATTATCAGGTTTATCCTGAAAGGGTCATATCATAACCCTGTTAAATATACATAAGGAAATTGGGTCATTTTTTATCTCCTCATTTTTCTACAACCAGCAGAAGCTTTTGTGGGTCCCCCACACAGTTAAGGATGATTAAAGGGGGCCCTGCAGCCACAAGTAATGCAGGTACCTAAAGCAGGCTATGTTGTTAATTTTAGTGGAGAGAATGTCCACCAGCAAGGTTTAACTAAGCTAGGGGCACTGTGCGAGTGGTAAAATATTTAACAGAATTGTAAAGCCTGTTACTTGATAAAACACAAACTAGAACATCTTTTAATTTTAAAGGAGATATAAATAAGAGTTATTATTACCCACCTGGTTTAGTAAGTATACAGGATTGCTTATTAGCTTTTGTTGGTTTGACAGATGTGTTAAATATCGATTTAAGATAACTTGCTGCAACTGGGGTCCCCCAGCGACCACAGGGGTTCGTCGATGCCTAAAGTCGGCTATGAATGCATTCTTCTGACATTTACCAACTGGAACACCAAGCTTACTGCTCAAACTTTTGTTATTCTTTGAATATATCAATGTTATAAAAGTTGCAGAACAAAAGCGTTGCGAGGAAAAAACAACTCGAAATAAAACAATACTGTGCTATCTTCTCTCGCAACAGATGAGGAAACACAGTATGTGACGACCACTTAGACGTTTATTGAAAACAATATAACATGTACCTGCTTGATACAAAGTTACCATATGAGTTTAGCGCTTTCACCTATCAAACATAGGCTTCTTCAGAACTCATTCAGTTGATTTATACGCCATTTTAAATAAACTTTTTGGCGCGAATCTAGTCAGACAAACCTTTGTATTTAAAGTGCCACTGTGCAAATTTGTTTATGTGATTTAAATATAATAATAAAAACTTATCAAACAAACTCAGCTGAACCTCCTCCAGACACGTGCTATGTACATTAATAACAAAATGAAATTTAAATAAACAATATACAACAAAGATACTTCATTTACTGTACATATCCCTAAAGTTAATAAATTCCTTAAAATTGAACATGAACAGATTGAGTTATTGCTGAACTGTATAAATATGCTAATGAATTAATAATTTAAATGTATTAAATATATTAAATGTGATTGTTAAAAATTAGATGTTAAAACTAAGTGTGTAAACAATGTTGAATATATTGTAGGGAAATAATGTGCAAAATTATATGTGAATGAATCAACTCCTATGAAACCTTAAATACTGTTATATAATTTGTAAACTCTATTGACTTGACAGTACTTGATTATATCAATATTGTGTATTAAATGGAATATTCATAAAACATATATTAAATATGTTTGAATAAAATATATAAATGTATATATGAATAATAATGTATTAATAAATATGTATTAAAAAACTATATGTTGAAAAACTATATGTTAAAAAACTAATAATGAGGTTGTTAAAACTTTGTATGTCACTTTATCTAATCCTTTATTTCTTTAGGAAAGCCTTTCTGATGGAATATTTTCCACCAAGCATAAAAACATTTCAGTGGGTAGTGCCGACATCGATTTACCAGCTGGTCAGTGTGCGAAACCTGTTATGGAAAGCAACAGAATGGATTCTACGGGTTTTACATTTGATTTTTCCATATATGATTTTGAAGAGGATGATGACATCATGTTGCGAACTGGGACTAAACATAAGCGTGTTAAGCCTGTTAAGACCTACGCTCATTCAGTGGGTGCTTCCAAGGCTAATAAAGGTACTGAATTTAAATCTAGCACGTACCATAAGACTAAGGTGGACAACAGTAACAATTATAATTTGAATAATTGTTTAAGTAGTTTTAGCAATTTTGATGATTTCAACAAGGGGAAGGAAAGGTTCCCCATAAATAAAGGTGTTAACAACTTAGCTCTAAAGGACAAAATTTATAAGATGGGCAATATAATGTGCAAACTGGACAATATAAAAATTGAAAATGCATATTTACACAAATGTTTAGTTTTAAAGGTAGTCCCTATGGGACTACGTTTTTTTAAATTACCATTAGGTATCGATATTAATGAAATTGTTATGAAAGATTTTAATGATTTTTTTGATGAGTGTGGTTTTAAGTTTATGAAGATGTTAATTAAGTATAATGACGAATTATTATTACAACTTATTAATGAGGTTGAGAAATTAAATGTTGAGATAGAAGGTGATTTACTATTTGACGAATGGAACAATTTATATCGTAAACAATTTACGATTGTGGAAAAGAAATCTAAATTGGTTCATGAAAGAAAATGCAAGAAAATAAATAGAGACATTGTACAGTATAAAGACAATAGAGTATACAGATGGAATATTGAAAGGGGTAACAAGATTAACAGGCCTTTCGAGCACGGTTATCAGTTTCACAGACAAGAGGGTGGGAACAGTGTAGTAGGGGCTAAACAATTAGAAGAAGTGAATTTTGAACAGTATGACAATCAGGAGTGGCATAAACAAAATTTTCAGAGGAATTGGAACCCTCAGTACCGGAAGAAAGCAGGATTCAGGGGGGGGGGGGAATTACAACAGTGGTCAGAATCCACAATCAATAAAATACAGGAGGAACAAATGGAATTGATATCCAATAATAACAACCAAAGAAAAGATGCCATGGAGACAAAAATTTCTAAGAAGGAATATGGGACAAATGATTTTGGTGAGTTTAAAATCTACAATTTCACCAATTTCAAAGTTGATGATGTCCATTACAAGTTATTATCTAGAGATATGAAATTCATCCCCACCCCCAAATATGGTTTGGTTGACCATTTAATAGAAACCAAACTTTACACACGTAAACTTAATTTATCTGTTATGTTTCAGAATAATACTAAAAACAAACAATAGAAGGGGATGTCAATTTGTTAAAACCCAAAAGTACTTTTGTTCCATACATGAACCCTGTGGTTGAGCTTTTTGAAAAACAAGTCCACAGAGACCTTTACAAACTGGCTGATACGGTGAAGAACATCAAAAACAGGGACAATTTGTCCAAGGAAGAGAGAGTAGAGTTGTATAATTTGAGAAACAACAACAATATACGTATCATGAAGCCTGACAAGGGAGGGGGGATTGTCATTTATGATCAAATGGAATATATGTCCAAAATACACGCCATCCTCACTGATACAGGCAATTACACAATGGTATCCTTGAATGAAATCAACATTGCCTATCACAGGATTAGTTCTTATTTGGAGGAATTTTGGATTGATAATCGTATCAACAATGATTTATACAATTACTTAAAAGTGTCAAATCCAAAAATGGCGACTCTGGTGGGTATCCCTAAAATACACAAAGATATAGCCAACCCCCCATTCAGGCCTATAGTGTCAGGCACCAAGGCAAAAACTTTTCCATTAGGGAAATTGGTAGATGTTTGGCTAAAAGATATATACACAAGAGCATTCCCCACCTATTAAAAGATTCCTGGGATTTTTTAAGAAAATTTCCGATACTTATTGACACCAGTAATCTTTATTATGTGACTATTGACGTTATCGACCTATTCTCCTGTATACCTAGTGTACAAGGTTTACAAATGTTTTGTGAAAGTATTAGAAAATACACCAACTTTGATTGGGACAAAATATGTCTCATTATGGACTGTATGTCCCTAGTTTCGGAGAATAATTTTATATTGTTCGAAGGAGAATATTTTAAACAATGCAAGGGGGTGGCAATGGGTTCAGCCAGTGCCCCAATTTATGCTAACCTTGTTATGTTGTATTGGGAGGAAGAAATACTTTTTAAGAGTGAATATGTTCCGCACATCTCCCACTACACCAGATTTTTGGATGATATTTACATCCTATGGAAAGAGAATATGGAAGAACTAAATAGTTTTATGACTTTTATCAACAATAGTAGTGATTTCTTGAAATTTACTTATGATATTAGCAAGGAAGGTTTACCTTATCTTGACACTATTGTCTCGAATGATGAGAAAGGTTTCAAATCTAACATTTATAGAAAGAACACTTTCTCCAATGATTATCTACAATATGACAGCAATCACCCTAGGAAGATGTTGCGCAATATATTCAAGGGGCAACTCATCAGAGCAGCCAGAATGACATCTAGATATGAAGACATGATTATTGAGGTTGAACATATAACTAAAATGTTTACAGAGAGGAAATACAACAAAACAATGTTACAAGATGTTCAACAGTTTGTGATTTCTCAGAGGGAAACTAAATATCATCCTATTTTAGGTGTTAGCCATCCGATAGTGCATGAGACAGAACCAAATTCTACAAGCAAATATAAAATGGCTTGCATTTTGCCTTACACCCCATGTGTTAATATAGTGAAGGAAATTTTGTTTAAACATTGGGGAATTTTTTTAGTGAATCCTGAGTTATCACGTATATTAGGTGAAAAACCTCTTATTGTTTATAAAATGTCACATAATTTGAAAAGAATTTTAGAAATTGGGAACACAACTAATTCCAGGGGTGGAGAAAGTGGAATATTTACTTCCACCAAAAAATGTGGTAATTGCAATCAATGTAGATTTATTATGTGTCACAAAGAAATAGTTTTAGGCAATAGTAACAAGACAGCAATTAGATTAGTGAAGGGGAACTGCAACACAATGAATGTAGTTTATATTGCTAAATGTGATGTATGTCCTGCCTACTATGTTGGGAAAACTGAGAGGGCTTTCAAAAAAAGAATTTACGATCATTCATACTGTATTAGAAAGAAAGATCGTAACAATGCTTTGTATAGACATGTTGAAAGCAATGGTGACCAACATAGATTTAAATTTGCTATTATTGAACATATTAAATCTGATTTTAAGGGGGGCAACACTAAGGAAGTACTAAGTTACAAAGAGATTTGGTGGCAGCTATACACAGATGCTGCCACATTACCAGGACTAAATGATACTATTGCCATCAAACCATTGTTGATTAGATAA